>NW_026728115.1:229343-274343 GCF_030684315.1 Stegostoma tigrinum | reverse complement strand
CTCTCCTTGGCTTTACACACATCTCTGGAATGTCCAGATAACAAGGGCATTTACGTCAAGCTCCTACTTATTGACCACATCTCCACCTTCAACACCCTAATTCCAAACAAAAACATCTCCAAGATTGAGAGTAGGATCAATTTCTTATATTTTTATGCCAATTATATGGCTGAATTAATTAAGTCGATTTAATTTTCAAACAAGTCTAGGTTCCTTTTTATTTTATCAGAGTCCAAATGTAAATTTATTCACATTAAAATTATTTGTTTGTTGAAGCCATCCATCTAAGTTCTTATGACACTTACAAAACATGATGAAGCAAGGACACCCAACATGCTGTCTCTATGATAACACGGGGTCGAGCTGAATGAGCACAGCAGGCCGAGCAGCATCAGAGGAGTCAGAAAGCTGACGTTTTTGGTCTTGATCTTTCGTCAGAAAATGGACGCTAAAGAATCTGAGATAAAAGGTGTCGAGCTGGATGATGCTGCTTGGCTTGTTGTGTTCATCCAGCTCTACACTTTGTTATCTCAGATTCCCCAGCATCGGCAGTTCCCGCTATCTATGTGGGCCTCCTCCTATGTGGGCGCTCCAGTTTCCTCCCACAGTCCAAAGATGTGCAGGCTAGGTGGATTGGCCATGCTAAATTGCCCGTAGTTTTCAGGGGTGTGTGGGTTAGAGGGGGATGGGTCTGGCTGGGATGCTTCAACGGGCGGTGTGGACTTACTGGGCTGAAGGGCCTGTTTCCACGCTGTAGGTAATCTCATCTCTGAGCATGTGCCTCTGTCTCAGTTCTGTCACAATTGCATTGAGACTTACCCTTCGTATTGGCCCTCTAATAATGCGGCACCTCCTCAAGACTGACCATACAGAATTGAGTCGCTGCCTCAGCATTGACCGCTTGACAACGAGCCACTGGTTCTGAATAGAGCTGCAATACCTCAGTCCTGACCCTCCATTCATGGGGCATGCCTTGAATTCTGACACCTGCATAATGAGGCACTGCCTCTGACAGCAATGCACTCCCTCAGTTCTGACCCACTCAGTACTGAAGATCTAACAGTGCTTCAAAAAAATCAGTGTTGATCCTATGAGAATGAGGCAGGCAGTCAGTGCTGACTCTCTGATAGAGCTGCATAAAGCTCATTCCTGATGAGTTAAACATGTGCATACCCTCAATTCTGATACTGAGGCACTGCCTCAGAATGGACCATCTGACAATGATGCAATACCTCAGTTCTGACCCTCTGACAGTTCTGCAACACCTCAATCCGCACCCTTCAATCAGTAGGCACTCCCTCAATTATGAGCCCTTTGTGGGGTCGTTCTGTGGCAATACCTCATTGCTGCAGTGTCAGTGCTGAGAGCGGGCCTTTTCAGTCACTCATCAGTACCTAAGGCACTGGCTAATTGTCAGCAGCTCAGTTCTGAGGCAACGTCTCTTTGACAGAGTGTCAGCACCAAGGCAGACCCTCACTGTAATGGTGTCAGAATTAAAAGATTGTCATTTAGAGGGTCTAAGAAGTGGTGTTTCAGATCAGTCAGAGGGTCTATACTGAGGCATTTCAGATCAGTCAGAGGGTGCCTCATTTTAATGCAGTAAGACTTGACAGAATGCCTCATTGTCAGAGGGTCAGAACCAAATCAGTGCCTCATTATCAGACACAGTCCAAAGAGAGGGCCTTGATGTCAGTCGATCTGTTATAAGGTGATACCTCATTGAAGGATCATTCTTGAGTGTGTGCCGCATTGTTCGTGGGTCAGTACGGAAGGAGTGCCTCAAAACTGAAGAGAGCCACGTAATTAGAGATTTGGTGCTGAGGTCAGTGCCTCATTGTTACACGGTTAGTTCTGAAGCAGGCTCACATTGCTAGAGGGTTAGTTCTGAGTGAGTATATTAGTTGCACACAGTAAATACTGAGTCAGTACCTCAATGCATTGGGTTCAGAGTTGATGGAGTACAACATGATCAGAAGTTCAGTCCTGAACGATTGCAGCTCTGTCAGAGGGTCAGAACTGAGGGGGCAGTGCTTTACTGTCAGTGGATCAGTTCTGACACAGTACCTCATTGCTGGAGGGTCAGATCTGAATGAGTACCACATTATCAGAAGGCCAGTACTCAGTCAGTGCCTCAAACAGAGAGTACCCATGCCAATAAACAGTAAATTAAATCTTAAAACACAGAGGATCCTGCAAACAAACGCTAAAACAGAGAGCCTCCTGGAAATAAACTCAAAAACACAGAATGCTCTGCAAATAAACTCAAAAACGCAGATGGCACTGTAAATAAGACACAGAGCTCATTGTTTAAAAAAAAACCCTGAAACAAAGATCCAACTGAAACAAAACCATGAAATGAAGATCCTCCTGTAAATAAATGCTAAAGCCCAGAGCTCACTGGAAATAAATCCTAAACTACACTGCTCACTGTAAATAAACCCTAAAGCAGAGAGCCTTCTGTAAATAAACCTTAGAATACAGCCTTTCTATGTAAACCTTAAATCACAGAGCTCTTTGCAAATAACCCGAAAACACAGGCCTCAATGGAAATAAACTCTAAAACAGAGACCCCCCCCCCCCCCCCGACCCCGCCAGTGTCGAAGCACTGCAACACAGAGCCCCCGGTAAATAAGCCATAAAGCACAGATCTACCCTGTAAATTAAGTCAAAAACATACAGGACAGTGTAAAACACAGAGCCCCCTACAATTGTACACTCAAATACTCAGACCCCTTTAAAATGAACTCGAACACACATCCCCCAGGAAGGAGACAGGAAAAGACAGGGCTGAATAAAGCCGAAAACACAGCGCACCTCTTCATGCACCCGAATACTGAGCCGACCTGTAAACTATCTGTAAGACAGGGCCCTTCACAAATAAACCCTAAAAGACAGAGCTCGCGATAAATAAAGAGCGCCCTGTAAATAAACCCTAAAACACTGAGTAAAAACCCAAAGAACTGCGGATGTTGCAAATCAGAAAACAAATACAAAGTTGCTGCAAAAGCTCAGCAGGTCTGGCAGCATTTGTCAGCGGAAAAACAGAGCTAACCGGTTCCGGTTCGGTGACCCTTCCACAGAACCTCCCTCAGTTCTGCTGGGCTTTTCCAGAAACTTTGTTTTTGTTCCTGATTTGCAGCATCCGCAGTTATTTCAGTTTTCAATTCACCAGGCAGTCAGTAACATCAAATGGTTGTGTATCACATATTTACCAGTCAGACTCAAACACGCCAAACTCGTTCGCTCACGTGGTCTGAGAGAACAAGGTGTCGAGCCGGATGAACACAGCAGGCCAAGCAGCAGGAAGGCTGACGGTTCGGGCCTAGACCCTTCTTCAGAAAAGTGGTCACTTGTTAATCTTGTAATCTTTGCCCCTGAATATCCTGTGGTCTGCCCTGTTTACTCATATCGGTTAGCACTCAACAAGGCTTCCGGAGGCTGGCTGGTGTGTCTTTAGTGATACAGGGCCAATCGCCTTCAAATATCCTTTTGTGTGGTTTTTGTGTGACATTATATCATAAGCCTCTTTACTGTTGCACGAAAGGTCCTCTTGACCGAAGCACCCACAGCGCTCCATGTGACCACTATCGCGCTCTCATTCATTCATAACTTTACTGGCCACTCACTAGGGTCCTCTGTTTACTGTTAGCGCATTTCATTCATTCATTCATAAAATTGCGATCTTGCCATACTTTTCACTAATAAAGGGAGACTATAAATTAAAATGTTCCTTCCACGCATTACTGCCTTTTCACAGTTTGAACTCGTGTTGCTGACAGTGTCCAAACCTGTGTCTACATCAGAGTCAATCCCTGACTATGTGTTAATTTTCTAATCTATTCAGAACAATATCTTCCCATCCATCGTGTCACCCGAAACTATGAATAATTATAATATTAATCAGCCCTCAACAAACGTTTCCCAGGACTTGAATAGCTGGCGGGACATCAAACAAGTTTCTGCTTTACCTGTTTCTCTGTTAGATACTTATTGACTAGGGCCCGCGATCACTTTCAGAAAGTTCCGACTCTCTCTCAACACAGCTCTTCCGTGAAATTGAGCGAGAAGAATGAGAAGGTCGGCAATAGTGAAATCTCAAGTCCCGGCCGCGGTAATCAGGCCACTGACCTTTCTGCTGTCATCAACTGATTGTCAGCCCAATCACATCACATCGGGTTGATAATCTTTCTGGTGTCGTCTAATTTTTAAAAAATAAAAAGGATCCACACCAGTCATTTCCCTATTTCAAATACCTCAGTCCTGTCCCTGTAATAGCCCTCAATCCTGACCCGATTGGCCGTCAGACAACACTGCACGTCTACGGTACTGACCCTCTGACGATGAGGTACTCTCACAATGAGATGTTATTGTATAACATCCCATTGATTTCGATACTTCTACAAATTAAAGTCTTTCATCTGCCTACGCACAGGGATGCAGGCACTGCCCTGAAGCTTCCTGCCCAGCTAGGAATTCAGTGTAAAACTTTTGTAACTCTTTGTCTTCCCACACATCGGTATGCAGACACTGTCTTAAGCTTCCTGACTGAATACAATTAGAATTAAACTGTGTCAAATAGGGTTCGGTGGGGAACATTTGTAAAGGTGTGAAACTTCTAAAGCATGCAATTTCTGTCGCTGACAAAGGGGCCAGGGCACTGAATTTGTGATTTCAAGTTGCCAGTGTGTCTGGCTGGCTGGAACAATCTGTCCGGATAACTACTTGAAATCGCCTCATGCCATCAGCAGCCACTTCAAGAGCAATCGATACTATATCCTGTGAAAATGGGAACTGCAGATGCTGGAGAATCCAAGATAATAAAATGCGAGGCTGGACGAACACAGCAAGTCCAGCAGCATCCTGAGATGTGCTGTGTTCATCCAGCCTCACGTTTTATTATCTTCGGGACTATATCCTGGTCTTTTACGTTCTTGATATAATAATTGTTTGGTATCCTGTCTTTGTCTGTTGTAGTAATTGTTTTATGTATCATGTCATTGTAAAATGTGTAATTATTTTATGTATCATGTATTTTGTAAAGTTTGAAGAGCGGGTCTGTCCGCTGCTCGGGGAGAATTACCTGCGAGACTCTGCGCTCTGTGCCGGGTTAAGTGCTGTGATTCTCCACAGCTTGTACTTGCTTGGTAATAAAAGGATTCGTGTTTTTCTAAACAGGTCAGTGTCTTGTTATTGCAACAAATCCGTGAGGGTCTCCGAAAACGAACATGACAACAGTACTGATTCTCTGACAGTGAGGTCCTCCATCAGTACTGACCCTCTGACAGTGAGGTTCTCCCTCAGTACTGACCCTCTGACAGTGAGGTTCTCCCTCAGTACTGACCCTCTGACAGTGAGGTTCTCCCTCAGTAGTGACCCTCTGACAGTGAGGTACTCCCTCAGTACTGATTGTCTGACAGTGAGGTACCCCCTCAGTACTGACCCTCTGACAGTGAGGTGCTCTCTCACTCCAGTACTCTCACAGTGCTGCAATAACCATCATCCAATGGTACTCCCTCAAATCTGACTCTTTGACAAAGAGGCCCTGCCTCAGAACTGACTTGCTGACTGAGGTACTAACTCAATCCGACTAATTCGCAGTGCTGCAGTGGGAGCTGTGTTTTTTCATGTTGATTTACAGTGGGCCTTCTGTTTTAGGCTTTATTAACTGGATGTCCTGTGTTTTGGGGTTTGTTTGCAGTCGCCTCTGCGAGTTTATTTGCAGGAGGCTTAGTTTAAGGGAGGATTTGCAGGGGGCACTGTGTTTCAGGATTTATTTACTTGGAGCTCTATGTTTTACACTTTATTTACAGGGACTCTGGCTTTTATGGTTTCTTTTACATTTTATTTCCTGAATGACCCTTCTTAGGATTTATTTAAAGGGGTGTCTGTGCTTGAGAGCATATTTACAGGGTTAACAAGGTGTAGAGCTGGATAAACACAGCAGGCCAAGCAGCAGCAAAGGAGCAGTAAGGCTGGCGTTTTGGGCGAGACCCTTCTTCAAAAATGGTAGGGGGAGGGGGATCTGAAATAAATAGGGAGAGGGGGGAGGCAGACAGAAAATGGATAGAGGAGAAGATTGTTGGAGAGGAGACAGACAAGCCAAAGAGGCAGGGATGGAGCCAGTAAAGGTGAATGCAGGTGGGAGTTAGGGAGGAGATAGGTCAGTCCAGGGAGGATGGACAGGCCAAGGGGGCAGGATGAGGTTAGTAGGTAGGAGATGGGGCTGGGTTTTGAGGTGGGAGGAATGACAGGTTAGGGACCCTGTACCCCACTGGTGTCAATGTGGACTTGACAAACTTCAAAATCTCCCCTCCCCTGACCGCATTCCAAAACCAGCCCAGCTGGTCCCTGCCTCCCTAACCTGTCCTTCCTCCCACCTATCCCGTCCTCCCACTTAATTTCTCCTCTATCCGCCTTCTATCGGCCTCTCCTCTCTCCCTATTTATTTCACAACCCCCTTCCCCTCCCCCATTTCTGAAGAAGGCTCTCGGCCCGAAACGTCAGCTTTCCTGCTCCTCTGGTGCTGCTTTTCCTGCTGCGTTCATCCAGCTCTTCACCTTGTGACCACAGTCACAATGATCTTTAATTGTAAACTAATCTGTCATATAATTTGATCTGAGATAATGGGAACTGCAGATGCTGGAGATTCCAAGATAATAAAATGTGAGGCTGGATGAACACAGCAGGCCAAGCAGCATCTCAGGAGCACAAAAGCTGACGTTTCGGGCCTAGACCCTTCATCAGAGAGGGGGATGGGGGGAGGGAACTGGAATAAATAGGGAGAGAGGGGGAGGCGGACCGAAGATGGAGAGTAAAGAAGATAGGTGGAGAGGGTGTAGGTGGGGAGGTAGGGAGGGGATAGGTCAGTCCAGGGAAGACGGACAGGTCAAGGAGGTGGGATGAGGTTAGTAGGTAGCTGGGGGTGCGGCTTGGGGTGGGAGGAAGGGATGGGTGAGAGGAAGAACCGGTTAGGGAGGCAGAGACAGGTTGGACTGGTTTTGGGATGCAGTGGGTGGGGGGGAAGAGCTGGGCTGGTTGTGTGGTGCAGTGGGGGGAGGGGATGAACTGGGCTGGTTGAGGGATGCAGTGGGGGAAGGGGAGATTTTGAAACTGGTGAAGTCCACATTGATACCATATGGCTGCAGGGTTCCCAGGCGGAATATGAGTTGCTGTTCCTGCAACCTTCGGGTGGCATCATGGTGGCAGTGCAGGAGGCCCATGATGGACATGTCATCAAGAGAATGGGAGGGGGAGTGGAAATGGTTTGCGACTGGGAGGTGCAGTTGTTTGTTGCGAACTGAGCGGAGGTGTTCTGCAAAGCGGTCCCCAAGCCTCCGCTTGGTTTCCCCAATGTAGAGAAAGCCGCACCGGGTACAGTGGATGCAGTATACCACATTGGCAGATGTGCAGGTGAACCTCTGCTTAATGTGGAATGTCATCTTGGGGCCTGGGATGGGGGTGAGGGAGGAGGTGTGGGGACAAGTGTAGCATTTCCTGCGGTTGCAGGGGAAGGTGCCGGGTGTGGTGGGGTTGGAGGGCAGTGTGGAGCGAACAAGGCCGCCTCCCCCTCTCTCCCTATTTATTCCAGTTCCCTCCCCCCATCCCCCTCTCTGATGAAGGATCTAGGCCCGAAACGTCAGCTTTTGTGCTCCTGAGATGCTGCTTGGCCTGCTGTGTTCATCCAGCCTCACATTTTATTATCATATAATTTGATCTGTTAAGGTTACAATGGTTCCCGTGCCTCCTATGGAATACACAAATGCTCTCCCTCAGCTCTGTCTCTGGGAATGCAAAGCTGCTTTCTTCCACGCTCCCCTCAGAGATAACACCAGCTTTAAACCTAAGCCTAGCCTCAGCCCTAATGTTCACACTTGCATAAACATGAAGCCTAGCCTCAGCCCTAAATGTTATTTACTGGGGGCTGTGCGTTTATGGTTATGTACTTTATGTACTTGAGCTCTGTGCTTTAGGTTTTATCTAATGTGGGTTCCGTGTTTAATAAGAACCAAAAGAACTGTGGATGCTGTAAATCAGGAACAAAAACAAAGTTGCTGGAAAAGCTCAGCAGGTCTGGCAGCATCTGTGGAGGAGAAAAACGAGTTAACTTTTCAGGTCCAGCAACCCTTCCTCAGAATGGAAGGGTACCCAGGCTCGAAAAGTTAACTCATTTTACTCCTCCACAGATGCTGCCAGACCTGCTGAGCTTTTCCAGCAACTTTGTTTCTGTGTTTAATAGTTTATTTACAGAAGGTTCTGTGTTCTAGGTTTTATTTACAGCAGGTTCTGTGTTTTCGGGCTTTTTACAAGGCACTCTGTGTTTTAGGAAAATTTACGAGCGGCTCTTTGTTCTGAGTTTCTTTTTTACAGTGATCTCCGTGTCTTCGGGAATATTTACAGTGAGCTCTGATTGAGAGCTTGTTTACAGAGGGCACTGTGTTTTAGGGTTTATTTACAGCTAGCTTTGTGTTAGGGTTTATCTCCAGGGAGCTCTCTGATTGAGGGTTTGTCGGTAGTGAGATCTGTGTTTAGGGTTTATTTACAGTGAGATCTGTGTTTTTAGAGTTTATTCACAGGGTTTTCTGTATTTCATGGTTTATTTACAGGGTTTTCTGTGTCTTTGGGTTTGTTTACAGTGATCTGTGTTTTAGGGTTTATTTACAGTGAACTCAGCGTTACAGGGCTTATCTTCAGGGCCCTCTCTATTTTGGGCTGATTTACACGGTACTCTGTGTTTTAGGGCATATTTACCGGAAACTCTGTGTTTTAGGGTGTACATAGATATTCGAGGGTCAGTATGGAGGGAGTGCCAGGCATCAGCCCTCACCCTAACCTCAGCCCAAACCCTAACCTTCACCATCGGCCTAACCCTAACCAGAACAGGAAAGAGCCTAAGGGGCCAAATTGTGGGTACGCACCCTTCAATGGAAGGAGAGGGGCACCTTCTTCCCCCTCTCCCCCAACTCGACCTACACCCCCACCCCCACACCCTATCCCATCCCCCATCCCAAAACCCTATTCACACTCCCCCTCTACTTTTTATTCTAAAGAGGAATCCAAAATTAGCGGTGTGCATCCATAATCCCTATTTCTGGGGGCGCGGGGGTGCTAGATAACCCCCAGATTGGGGATGCGCCAAAATAAATGCAGCCTCTGGCACCCTCTCGCCCTGGCCCCCCCACCCCGCAACCTGACCTTTATGATAAGAGGGTGGGTGCCTTCCGCCTTGAAAGGGTTGGTTTGTAGGGAGGGCGGGGATGGGGAACCGATGCTGCCTTTCGGGGACCGAGCCGGCAGATCGCAGCAAAGATGAGCACCACCACGGGCGGGCCGCCAGGGGGCTGCAGTCAGAAGAAACATCGCATGGGCCCAAGCTATGCCTGCCTTTTTGGAGGTTGCATGGAACAGTCCCTCTTCCGAAGTAACACTGGCCCGAAACCCACCTCTTCCTCCATAACATTAACGACTGTATCGGCGCCGCCTCGTGCTCCCACCAGGAGCTTGAACATTTCATCCACTTCACCAACACCTTCCACTCCAACCAGAAGTTGGAAGTATTTCTCATACCTGTTCACCTGGACTATTTCTAATACCTGTCTCACCTTCCTGGACCTCTCTGTTTCCATCTCCGGCAACCACCTAGAAACTGATATCTATTTCACCGACTCCCACAGCTACCTAGAATACATCTCCTCCCACCCACCTTCCTGCAAAAATAACATCCCCTGTTCTCAATTCCTTCACCTCCGCCACACCTGCTCCCAGGATGAGGGCATTCCACTCCAATACATCTCAGGTTTCCTAATATTTCAAGGACCACAAATCCTCCCCCCGACCCCCACAGTGGTCGAGAACGCCTTTGACCGCGTCTCCCACATTTCCCGTAATTCGTGCCCCCTCTCCGCAATAACAACCAAAACACAATCCCCCTCATCCTCACGTACCACGCCACCAACCTCCGGATCTAACGTATCATCCTCCAACCATCATCTGCAATCCGACTCCACCAAAGACATTTCTCCCTCCCCACCCTTATCTGCTTTCTGGAGGGACCACTGTCTCTGTGACTGCCTTGTCTACTCCGCACTCCCCTCCAGCCCCAATACACCTGGCACATTGTTCCCTGCAACTGCAAGAAGTGCTACACCTGCCCCTACACCACTCCCCTCACTCCCCATCCCAGGCCCGAAGAACACTTTCCACCTCACGCAGATGTTCACTTGCACATCTGCCAATGTGGTATACTGCATCCACTGCTCGCATTGTGGCATCATCTACATTGGGGAAACCAAGTGGAGGCTTGGGGACCGCTTTGCAGAATACCTACACTTAGTTCGCACTGAACAACTGCGCCTCCCAGTCGCGAACTGTTTCAACACCCCCTCCCATTCCTCAGACGACATGTCCATCTTGAGCCTCCTGCAGTGCCACAATGATGTCACCCGAAGGTTGCAGGAACAGCATCTCATATTCCGCTTGGGAACCCTGCGGCCCAATGGTGTCAATGTGGGCTTCATAAGCTTCAAAATCTCTCCTCCCCCACCGCATCCCAAAACCAGCCCAGCTCACCCTTGCCTCCCTACCCTTGTCCTTCCTCCTACCTCAAGCCCCAACCTCCGTCTCCTACCTACTAACCTCATCCCGCTCCCTTGACCTGTCCATCCTCCCTGGACTGACCCAGCTCCTTCCTACATCCCCATCTACACTCACCTTTACTGGCTCCATCCCCACCTCTTTGACCTGTCTGTCTCCTCTCCACCTACCTTCTCCTCTGTGTATCTTCTATCCGTCTCCCCGTCTCTCTCTCGTTATCTCAGAACCTCCTTCCCCTTCCCAATTTCTGAAGAAGCATCTAGGCCTGAAACATCAATCTTCCTGCTCCTCTGATGCTTGATCTGCTGTGTTCATCCACCTCTACACCTTGTCAGCTCAGATTCTCCAGCATCTGCTGTTCCTACTATCTCTGCTAATGCAGAAAACTTGTTTGATATCCTGCAAGCTATTCAAGTCCTGGGAGACGGTTGCTGAGGGCTGATTAATATTATGCTTCTTCAAACGATGACACGATGGTATTGTTCTGAATAGGTTAGAAAATTAACATGTACTCAGGGATAGACACTGATGTAGACACACGTTTTGCAGCTGTCAGCAAAATAAAGCCATGAGGATTAAAACTGTGAAAGGGCTGTAAATGGGGTGGAAGGAGCATTTTAATTCAGTCTCCCTTTCATAGTGAAAGGTATGACTAGCTGGCAATTTTTTGAATGAAATGCGGTAATATTAAACAAGCTATGCCAGTAAGAGGTCAGTAAAGTTATGAATGAATGAGAGCGCTAATATGTAGTGCTTGTGGGTACATTGGTAAAGAGGACCTTTAGTACAACAGTATAGTAAAGAGGCTTGCACCAGTAATTATTTACCAAAATTCACTGGAATCTGGGCTGGTTGTAGACTTGTAAACTTCCTTTTTAAACAGTGGTGTCCCATTGGCTGTTTTCCAAAAAGCACATAACTATAGGCCAGTTGGCTTAATTTCGGTTGTTGGGAGAATGCGTGAATCCATCATTAAGGAAGATAATAGCAAGACAACTGGATATAAATTGTCTCATTGGGAACAGCCAGCATGGGTTCATGAAGGGGAGGTCATGTTTAATTAATTTGGTGGAATTCTTTGAGGACATACTTGCATGGTGGACAATGGGGAACCTGTGGATATCATGTATCTGGATTTCAAGAAGGCATTTGACTAGATGCCAAGGCTGCGACATGAGATAAAGTTGCATGACATTACAGGTAATGTATTGGCATGGACAGAGGATTGATTGACTAGCAGAAAACAAAGAGTAGGGGTAAATGGGTGTTTATCTGGTTGGCGGTCAGTGGCTAGTAGTGTGTCTCAGGGATCAGTGTTGGGACTGCAATTGTTTACAATTGATACAGATGATTTATAGTCGGGGATGAAGTGTTGTGTGTCAACATTTGCAGATGACACTAAGATGAGCGGTAGAGCAAAGTGTGCAGAAGAACTGAAGGCCTGCAGATGGTTATACAGTCTAAGTGAGTGGGCAATGGTCTGGCAGATGGAGTTCAATGTCAATAAATGTGAGGTCATCCATTTTGATAGGAATAACAACAAAGTAGGCTATGGTTCAAATGGTAAAAAAATTGCAGCATGTTACTGTGCAAAGTGACTTGGGTGTCGTTGTGCAGGAATCGCTCAAAGTAACATTGTAGCAGGTAATTATAAAGGCAAATAGAATTTTGTCTGTCATTGCGAGAAGGATGGAGTTTAAAAACAGGGAGGCTATGCTGCAGCTGTATAGGGTCCTGATGAAGCCTCACCTGGACTACTGTGTGCAGTTTTGGTCTCCTGACTTGAGAAGGGATATACTCTCACTGGAGGGGGCACAGAGGAGACTGACTTGGTTGATTCTAGACTTGAGAGGGTTGGAATATGAGGAGAGACTGAGTTGGCTGGGATGATACTCATTGGAATTCAGAAGACTGAGGGGAGAGCTTATAGCAACACACAAGATTATGAAGGGAATAGATAAGGTGGAGACAGGGAGGTTGTTTCCACTGGCAGGTGAAACGAGGAGGAGGCGGGTATAGCTCAAAATAAAAGGAAGCAGATGTCAGACTGAGGACAGGAGGAACTTCTTCACCCAAACGGTTGTGAATCTGTGGAATACCCTGCCCAGTGAAGCAGTTGAAACTACCTCGCTGAATGTGTTTAAGGCAAGACCAGATCACGTTATGAACATGAAAGGAATTTAGGTTTATGGTGAGCGAGTGGGTGAGCGGAGCTGAGTCTCAAAAAGATCAGCCAGGATCTGATTGAACAGCGGGGCAGTCTCGAGGGGCCGGATGACCTACTCCTGCTTAGTTCTGATGTTTTTCTATTATAATGTGATAGAGCCTCACAGAAAAAGGATATTTTAAAGCAATTGACCCTGAAAAAGGATATTTTAAAGCAATTGACCCTGACGCGCCAGCCAGAGGTTCAGAGGAAGGATCACCTGACCCAAAACGTTAACTCTTTCTTTTCCCTCACAGATGCTGTCAGACTTGCTGAGCTCTTCCAGCAACTTTGGATATTTTCCCTGATTTGCAGCATCCGCAGTTCTTCCGGTTTTTACTGTGTGTTTTGGTATTTATTTACAAGGGGCTCTTGACTTACAGCCAGCTCTGTCTTTTAGGGTTTATTTGTAAGGGGCCCTGTTTTATGGATAATATACAGGCCGGCTCGATGTTGGGGTGTATTGACAGGTGCTCTGTGCCTTCGGCTTTGTTTAGAAGGAGCCCGGTATTTCACCTTTTACTTCCTGGGGGATATGTGTTCGTGTTCGTTTAAAGGGGTCTCTGTATTTAAGCGTATAATTACAGGGGGTGAAGTTGATATTGTAGAAGTTTGTTGAAACAGGACTCTGTGTTTTAGGGGTTATTTACAGTGAAGCCCGCTTTTTACGGATTATAGACAGGTGTTTGAGGGCCTCTGTGCAGGCGGCTCCGTGTGTGAGGGCGAGGAGTGCGGCTGAAGCTTGGTTTCGTTTGGGCCTGAGGCTATGGTGAGTGTCGGATTGGGCTAGCGTGAGGGCTGAGCTTTTCCAGCAATTTTGTTTTTGTTCCTGATTTTACTGTATCCACAGTTCCTTTTAGTTTTTACTTTTTTTTAGTGTTTATCTACAGGGGGCTCTGAATGTCAGGGTTTATACACTGGGGTTCCTGTGTTTTGGGCTTTATTTCACGGGTGCTGTTTGTTTTAGGAGGCTCTATTCTTTAGTGTTCATTTACAGGGCCATCTGTGTTTGGGGTTTATTCACAGTGAGCTTCGTGTTTTAGGGGTAATTTAGTGGGTTCTGTGTGTTCGGACTTAGATTACGGGGGCTCTGTTTTCGGGTTTAGTTAAAGGGGCCTTTTTTTAAGGAGTTATTTACAGGGCGCTCAATGTTTTAGGGTTGGATATCAGCGACCATCTCACAATGATCACTCCCACAGATCTGACCCGCCGACAGTCCTGCAATCTGTTAGTCCTGAGCATCTCATCATGTAGCACTCCCATCAAATCTGACCCTCTGATAAAGAGGCACTTTCTCAGACCAACACAGTGACAATGCCACAATTCCTCACTACTGACAAAGTACTAACTTCTGACAGAGGTAATTCCTCAGTATTGAGCCTCCAATAGAAATGCAATACTTCCGTACTGACCTTCTGAATGTGTTGCTCACCATTAATTCTGAACCCGTTCCAATGAAGCTCCTCCTCTGTGTTCAGTCTCTCATAATAATGCACTCTGGCTGTTCTGATCCTCTGACAATGCTGCAATTATGTATGAATTATTATCTTGTATTATCAGTACAGGACTCCCTCAATGCTTCCTCCATTACACTGAGGTCTATCGTTTACATAGGCTCCAACAAATCTGCTCTTATTTAACGGGCCAGGCATTGCTTCACTTGAACAGATTTTGTCAAGTCCTGCTGATGTTTCTGGCAGGACTTCTTCTGACACCTCAGAATTGACCCCTGACAATGTTGCACTCCCCCCTCACTTATGACCGCACCTGAGCTGCAATACCTCGGTGCTAACCTCCTAATTATGTCGCACCCATGAATTCTAAGCCCCTAAAATGAGATACTGCCTCAGTATTGACCCTCTGTTACTAATGCACTAAGTCAGAACAACCCTCCAGCAATGTGACCCTGCCTCAGAACTGACACTGAGAATGAGGCACTCCTTCAGCACTGCATCTCTAATCGTACATTACATTGAGACATTCCTTGTGTACTGACCCTTTGAACAATCAGGCATTCCCTCAGTACTGACAGTCTGACGATTGTGCACTCCCTCGGTACTGGACCTCTGATAATGAGGCACTCCCGTAGTACTGACCTCTCATAGACCTGTAACACCTCAGCCCTTATGCTCTGACAGTGTTTCAATACCTCAGTGCTGATCTCCTGACAATGAGGAGCTCCATCAGATTTGACCACCTGACAGAACTGCAATACCTCAGTCTTGCCCCTGGAATCAAGTGGCACTCCCTCAATTCTGACCCGATCACAATGAGGCTCTGCCTCTGCGGAGTGCCTGAAAATGATGAAATCGCTCAGTGCGGACCCTGTGACAATCAGGCCCTCTCTCATTCTGACCATCTCACAATGCTGCAATACATCATTACTGATTGTGTAATGTGTGGGTCTCTCGCAATTCTAACCCATTTTTCATGAGGCACTGCGTCAGTTTTGACGCTGTGACAATAAAACAGCCCCACAGTTCACAGTGCGCTGACAGTGATTCAATATCTCCGTACTGACCCTCTGACAACGAGTCAGTGCCTCAGAACTGCCCCCCTGACAATAAGGGAAACCGTCATACTGACCCACTGCTTCTGAGGCCCTCCCTCCACACTGACCTCCCAGTGCAAAACTATTTCAGTACTGGCCCTTGAAATGTGAGCAACTTCCTTAATTCTGTCCCCCTTAAATGGCAGCACTCCCTCAGCATTGACCCTTTGACAATAACGCACTCCCACATTTCTGACCCTGATACAATGAGGCACTCCCTCACCCCTGATGCTCAGACAGCGCTTCAATACCTCAGTACTGATACTCTGGCAATGAGGCACTCTGTCAGGACTGACCCCAGGTTAGAACTGTAATATGTCACAACTGACTTGATAATTGTTTAGCAGCCTCTCAGTCTGACCCCACTACAATCAGGCACTGGATCAGTATGGATCGCCTCTGACAAATGCGCTCCATCAGAACGAAACCTCTCACAAAGAGGGACTGCCTCAAGACAATGCTGTGATTGAGTCAATCCCTTCGCCCTGAATCTCTGATCATGTGGCTCTGTCTCAGTTCTGTCACCATTACCTTGAGACTTACCCTCCGTAATGTTCCTCTAACAATGAGGCACTTCCTCAACACTGACCATCCAGCATGGAGTCTCTGCCTCAGCACTGACCACTTGACAACGAGACACTGGTTTAGAACTGACCTGCTCACAGAGCTGCAATACCTCAGTACTGACCCTCTCATCAAGGGACACTATCTGAATTCTGACACCTGCATAATGAGGCACTGCCTCAGCGTTCACCCTCTGACAAACTCCTGACGACCCCCTGTAAAGACTGACAGTCTCCCTGGACGTCCTATAAATACTGACAGTCTCTCCTGGACCCACAATGAACACTGACACACTCCCCAGGGACTCTTTGTAAATACCCACAAACACACACACACACACACACACACACACACACACACACACACACAGGGACACTCTGTAAATATTGACACACACACACAACCTGTGACACCCTGTAAATATTGACACACGACCTGGTAATCCCCTGTCAAGACCAACAGAGTCCCCGGGGACACACTGTGAATATTGACACATCTGTGTGACCCCCTGGAAATACTGACAAAGCCCCTGAAATCACCTGTAAAACTGACACACTCCGTGGGACCCCCTGGAAATATTGACACAGTCCCAGCAAATCCTGAAAATACTGACAGTCCCTGGGACCCTCTGCAAAGACTGACGCATTTCCCGGGGCCCCCTTTAAATACTGAAAAATTCCCGCGATCTACAGGGGTTCAGGGACTGTGTCAGTATTAACAGGGGCTCTTGGTGAGAGTGTCAGTATTTACAGGGTGTTCCGGGGAATTTGTAATTATTTACAGGTGCTCCCGGGAGTGTGTCAGCAGTTACAGGCGGTCCCATGGAGGGTCAGTATTTACAGGGCATCTCAGGGATTGTGTCAGGATTGACAGGGAGACTTGGGGAGAGCGTCAGTAGTTTCAGGGGGGCCCGTGGACTTTGTTTTTTCAGCGGGTGTCAGGGAGAGCTACAGTATTTCAAGGTGGTCCCAGGGAGTGTGCCAGTATTTACAGGGATTCCAGGGGAGTGTGTCAGTATGCACCGAGCCCCGATAAATTCTGACACGCTCCGCAGGACTCCCTGTAAATACTGACATAGTACCTGAGAATCCCTGAAAATGCCACCACACTCCCAGGGACCCTCTGTAAACGCTGACACATTTCCCAGGGCTCGCTTTATACACTGAAAAATTCCCTCGGCCTCCTCTGTATACTGACACACATCCCCGGACCCTTGTATGTATAGACACACTCTACACAACTAACCACAAATACTGGGATATCCCGTAAATACCGACACACACCTCACGACACACTGTAACTACTGTCACATTCCCTGGAATCCGCTGTAAATACTGAGAAACTCCCTGGGGCTGCATGTAAATACGGACACATTTCCCAGGGACCCCTCTAAACACGAACACATTCCCTGGGACTTCACCTGAACACTGACACATTCCACCGAACCCCCGTAAACACTGATAAACTCCCAGGACCCCCTGGAAATAATTACACATTCCCCATTCCCCCTGTAAATACCGATACACAGCCCGGAACTCCCGTAAACACTGACACACTCCACCCCCTGTAACTACCGATACTCTCCCTGGGACACCCTGCAAATACTGATGCAATCACCGGGACCGCTGTAAATTCTGTCACACTCCTCGGGAAGCCCTCTAAATACTGACACATTCCCTAGACACCCTTTAAATACTGGCAAAGTCCCAGAGAACCCCTGAAAATACTGCCACACTCCCCAGGACCCTTTGTAAATACTGATATATTCCCCGGGACCAGCTGCAAATATTGACACATTCCTTGTCCCCGCTTTTAGGACTGAGAAACTCCCTGGGACTCCCTGTATATAATGACACATTTCCCAGGGTCCCCTCGAAACACTGACACATTCCCCAGGAGCTCCTCGAAATACGGACACACAGCCCCACACCCCTGTACAGACAAACTCCCTGCGACCCACTGTAAATCTTGACATACTCCCTGAGACCCCCTGGAAATACCGACACACCACCCCTCCCGGGACCGCCTGGAAATACCAAAACACTGTAGGGATTCTCTGATTCTATTCTATGATGCCCTTGTCCTGTGAATGAATAAATAAAGAAACTTGGTGAAGCCGCCAAACAGCATAGCCAGCAAGTGATAGACACAGCAAAGTGATCCCACCATCAATGGATCAAATCTGAGCTCTGCAGTCCTGCCACATCTCGTCATTTACTGTGGTGCACAATTAAACAACTGATTGGACGTGAAGACTCCACACATATCCCCATCCTCAATGATGGAAGAGCCCAGCACATCAGTGCAAAAGATAAGGCTGAAGTATTCATAGCAATCTTCAGCCAGAAGGACCAAGTGGATGATTCATCTCGGACTCCGCCAGCATCACAGATACCGGTCTTCAGTAAATTCAGTTCACCCCACGTGATGTCAGGAAACACTTGGAGACACTGGATACTGCAAAGGTCACAGGCCCTGACAATATTCTGGCAATAATACTGAAGACTTGTGCTCCAGAACGTGCCGCTCCCCGTGCCAAGCTGTTGCAGTGCAGTTTCAACACTGGTATCTACCCGACAATGTGGAAAATTGCCCACGTATGTGCTGTATTGCAAACATAGGACAAATCCAACCTGGCCATATACTGCCCTATCAGGCTGTACTCAATCATCAGGAAAGTGATAGAAGGTGTCAGTAACATTGTTATCAGGCAGCACCTGCTCAGCGACGGCCAGTTTGGGTTACGTCAGGGCAGCTCAGCTCCTGACCTCATTACAGCCTTGGTTCAAACATGGACAATACAGCTGCATTCCAGAGGGGAAGTGAGAGCTCCAGCCCTTTACAACAAGACTACATTTGACCAAGTGTGGCATCAAGAAGCCCGAGCAAAACTGGACTCAATGGGTATAAGGGAACAATTCTCCACTTGCTGGAGTCATACCTGGCACGCAGGAAAATGAATGATCTTATTGGAGGTCAGATATCTTAGCTCCAGGGGATCCCTGCAGGAGTTTCTCGTGGCAGTGTCCGATATAACCATCTTCAGCTGCTTCGTCAATGAACTTGCGTTCATCATCACGCCAGAAGTTGGGATGTTCCTGATGATTGCACAATGTTCAGCATCATTCATGATTCCTCAGATCCTAAAGCAGTCCTTGTCCAAATGCAACTAGATCTGGGCAATACCCAGGCTTGGTCAGACAAGTGGAAGTTACATTCACACCACAGAAATACCAGGCAATGACCGTCACCAACAAGAGACAACCCCCCGCCCCCGACAAACAATTTGTTACATTCACTGCATCCCACACTGTCACCGTCGTGGGGGTGAGCTTTGAACAAAAACTGAACCAGACTCACCACATAAACACAGTGACTACAAGAGCAGGTCAGAGGTGAGGAATGCTGCGGCGACTAACCCACCTCCTGATTCCCCAGAACGTGTCCACTGTCTACAAGGCATAAGTCAGGACTGTGATGGAATGCTCCCCATTTACCAGGATGGCTGCATCTGTGACAACATGCAAGAAGCTTGACTCCATCCAGGACAAAGCAGCCCAGTTGATTGATACGATATCGACAATCATCCACTCCCTCCACCACCAATGATGAGCGGCCTCAGCAGCACTGTGTACGATCTACAAGATGCACGGCAGAAATTCGTCAAAGCTCCTCATGCAGTACCTTCCAAACCCATGACAGCTTCCATCTCGAAGGACAAGGGCATCAAGTACATGGGAACACCTCCTTCAATCCCACTCCAAGCCACTCGTGATTCTGATTTAGAAATATACCCGGAATCCTTCACTGCGACTGTTCAAAAGATGGGAATTCCCTCCCTCATGGCACTGTGGGGGCAACCCACAGCAGGCGAACTGCAGCGGTTCGAGAAGGCACCTCACCACCAACATCTCCAGGGCAATTAGGGATGGAAAATAAATGCTGGACCAGTCAGTGACACACACATCCAACAAATAATTGAAGAAACAAACTATTATTAATTAGTGATTTTTCACAGTCTCACAGCCAGCCATGCCTCATATACACACATCTTCGTGACAATGTGGTGACCGTCACCAGACCCACAGTGAGCCTGGGCTCATCCACACTCCTCCCAGTCACATTTCTGATTTGAAAAATACACCTTTTTCACAAGAAATCTCTTTGTATATGTACAATGTCACAACTGCAGTTGCGTTCTGTCCAGCTGCATATCAAATAAACAAATAAAGCATTGGACTTTGGCTCCACCCAATGAACCAAAGACCTCTCTGAGACATACAACAAAAATATTTACATACATGTGAGACACGGGGAGGGTCCGATAACTGAGTGGACCCTCATTTACCTTCAGCAGGAAAACCTCAGACAGTGGTCCTTGCCTCGGCAACAGCAGCCCCATCGTCCCAGTTATGCCCCAAGCTTTTAGTGCATCCCAGTTATGCCTCGTGGACACACCACCTGGTTACTGACAGGCAGCCTGGCAGCATCTACACGCTTCCGCGTCATGATGCGGTGACTGTAAATGGTCTCACAGTGGCCCTGGCCTCATTCGCACAACTCACAGGAAGTCCTACTTGACTGTAAACGGTCTGACAATTGCCCTCACCTCACTGACACACCTCCAGTAATTATACAGGGACATAAAACAGTCTCACACCGAGCATGGCCTTATTTACACTCCTCCCAGAAACTAAACAGTGATTGTAAACAGTATCACAGTGGGCCTGGCCTCATCTCCATGCTTCCGACTTACTATACGGTGACTGTGAACAGTCTCACAGCAAGTCTGTCCTCATCCGTGCACATCCCAATAACTATATGCTGAAGGTAAACATTGAGCCTGGCCTCATCCACACACTCCCTGTAACTATACGGTAACTGTAAAAGGTCTCACACTGAGCCGAGAGAGAGTCGGAACTGCTCATGCTGGAGTCTGCGATAACTGGGTGTGGGCTGGATGAACACAGCACGACAGGCAGCATCAGAGCAGCAGGAAAGCTGATGTTTCGGGTTTCACCCACAGCCACTTCCAGGGCAGTGTACTGTGGCACAGGCCAACAAGGTGTGCATAAACAATCTGACAGGATTCTCACCACCCGCCAATCTATGTTTTGTTGTTTGTTGGAAAGTTCTGATGATGAGACATTGTACCAAATGACTTTGTCAGTCTGCTCTGGGAACTACACGACAGGATCCAGCCTCTCCTTTTCCCACGGGATCTCGAGCACGCTGCGTGCTGACCACGACCTGATGGACTGGCGGTCAGACGTTTGTTTCTTTGCAAATTTCACAACAAAGGATATATGTTATAGAACGGTCCAACTACTTGGAGCTTTCCGTGGCAGAGAGGCCAGTCCCTTCGTTCGCAACACTGGGATCAGGTCGGACCTCAGTACCTAGTGACACTTGGTCTTTGCGTACTGAGAGTCTACACACAGCTTAATGCACAACAAGGTGGACATCAGGATGAGGGTGACATTGGGTACGTTCTTCCCCCACTTAGCCAGAGCTTAGTACATGGAGTTGTTGCAGACACGGTCTATCTTAGGCTTCCAGTAGGAATGGAAGATGGCTCGGATGAGGGAAACAGTGCAGTGTGGGTGATGGGCCAGAACTGTGCCATGCACAACAACAGAGAGAGTGCCTCACCCCTGATGACCAGGATTGTACCCACAATGTGCACCTCCCAAGGCTTTCTGCACGCCCCAGGCTCTCTGAACTGTGTGCCCAGCACTTTTGGGTAATCTGCCCTGACGGTGAAGGGAATGAAGGATCATTCAGGCCAGATCCCAAAGAACATGGCCTCATTCTTGTCTCGATTTACCGTGGCTCCCGAGGCCAGTTTGAAAGGGTCACAGATGCTCATGAACCTGCGCACTGACACTGGGGCTGAGCAGAGATTGGTGACATCGTTATCGTACAGGGACGCTTTGACCTGCAGGCCCGCTCTACCTGGAATAATCACACTTCTCAGGCTCACATCCTTACTGATGGACTCAGCAAAGGGCTCGATAGAGCACACAAAAAGGCACGAGAGAGTGGGCAGCCCTGCCAGACCCTGGATCTGATGGGTAAGCTCTGTGATTCCCATACGCAGATTGAGACTGCGCTAATGATGTCGGGGTAGATCTGTCGGGCCCAATTGCAGATTCTCTCCCCAAAGCCCATGTTGGTATGCAAAATCCTGCCAAAGGCCTTCTCTTGGTCCAGGCTGATGAGGCAGGTATCCACCCCTCTGTTCTGCCTGCCGGTGATCGTATCCCTAGGAGCACGAGGCTCTCAGAAATCGTCCTGTCCCCTGCAGCACAGGTTTGGTCAGGGTCAGTCACCAATCGCAGAGCAGACCTGACCCAGTTACAAATGACTGAGACAGGATTTTGTAGGCTACATTCGCCAATTATATTGGTCGCTGCTTTCTAACTTCCTCCCTCAATCCCTTCCACTTGCAGGTCAGGGTGATGATACCATTCCTCATGGATTCGCTCATAGTACCTGACAGAAGCATACTGTCGTACAGCTCCAGCAGGCCCTGGTCAATCAACTCCCAAAGAGCAGAATACAACTCGGCTGGAAAGGCATCACTTCCCAGAGTTTTATTCTTTTCGAAGG
Organism: Stegostoma tigrinum; assembly: GCF_030684315.1. Classification (NCBI taxonomy): domain Eukaryota; kingdom Metazoa; phylum Chordata; class Chondrichthyes; order Orectolobiformes; family Stegostomatidae; genus Stegostoma; species Stegostoma tigrinum. Next base: position 251,820 of record NW_026728115.1, on the reverse strand, counting down.
ACTCGAAGGCTTTCTCCAGCTCATCCAGAGATAATGGTCGGTCCAGGCTCTCCTGCTTGGTGTTGTCTAAGACCCCCAGGATCGAGGACAGGAATGTCTGGGTGTCATTGCGCTGGCTGTGGTCAGAGTGTCATACGGACTGGCTTGAAAGGATTTGCTGAGCTTCAGGATGTCTGATTGAGACAAACTTATCGAGCTATGTTCATCCTTCAGGCTGCTGAGCACAGAGCTCTCCTTTAGCATCTTCAAGAAGACGGAATGTGAACACATCTCATTAGGTCACATGCAGCTTTAAAGGGCACTGATTTGGCCTCCATTGGAATACTGTATCTAATTCCAGTCTCCCTGTTGTGGGAAGGATGTTGTGAAACCGGAAAGGGTTCAGAAAAGACTTACAAGGATGGTGACTGGGTTGGAGGGTTAAAGCTCAAGGATGAGGTTGAATCGACTGGGTCTCTTTTCCCTGGAGCATCAAAGGCTGAGGGATGACCTGATCGAGATTAGTAACAGCATGAGAGGCATGGATAGGGTTTATAGACATTGTCTGTTCCCTGGGGTGGGAGAGTCCATAACTGGAGGGCATAGGTTTAAAGTAACAGGGGAAAGATCTAAAAGGGATTTAAGGTACATTATTTTCATGCAGAGGGTGGTGTATGTATGAAATGAGCTGCTAGAGAGAGGATTGGAAGCTGGTACAATTTCAACATTTAAAAGCCATCTGGATGGGAAAATGAATAGGAAGAGTTTAGAGGGATATGGGCCAAATGCTGGCAAATGGGACTACATTTATTTAGGATATCGAGTCAGCATGAACAAGTTGGACCAAACGGTCTGTTTCAGTGCTGTCTGTCTCTGACTGTTATTCTCTCTTGCTCCACAGTGCAGACCCTGAACCGCAAGATTATCTTGGAGGCCTCCAAGGCAGAGAGTGGGGCTTCCTGCCTCCACACCTCCTGGGGCTCCTTCGTGACATTGACCCGATTGTCTGGAGTAAGAGTAGGTTTTGCACGGGTTTCTGGAGTTTGAACAGTTTTGCCCAACTCTCTCTCACCTTCTGAACACTTTTCAGGACAAAGAACTTCTTGGTGTTCGCTTTGACTGCCTCCCACCAAGTGCAAAAAGGGTCTTCATCGTTCTCCAACCTGTGTGCTCTCTTTTGAGCTTCTAAATGTTTTTCTGGGGTCAGCTTCCATGTTCCCTTGCCAGCCCGCTGGTCATCCTGTAGGTGACAGTCAGCCAGCAGGAGGCAGTAGTCAGAGAAGAACACCGGCTTGACTTCAATGGATGTGATCGAGGACGTGTGGGCGCAAACAGGAAATCTATCCAATGGGTGTATAGACCCGTCTGGCTATGACCAGGCGTTTCTACTCTATGCTCAGTCTGCAGGGGTGCTGAAGATGTTATGCAGCTTGGCAACTTAAACCGTTTCCATCAGAAATCTGGACATCGAGTCCAGTTCACTGTCATACCCTCCATATTGTTCATTCGTGCCGATGATGCAGCTGAAGTCTCTGGCCAGAATGACTGGCCTGGACATCACCAGCAGCAGTAGAAGCAGGACGGCCAACCCCTCACTCTTTCCCAGTGGGGTCTCCATGTTAATTACTCCGGGAAGCGTTTCTCTATGAGCCTGGCCTGATCTACACAGCTCCCACAAACTATATGGTAACTGTAAACAGTCTTAAAGTGAGCCCGATTGATTCACCCTCCTATCAGTAACTTGCCAATGATTACTGCCTGTTTCACAGTCAGTCTAGTCTGATCTTCTCTTCCTCTGAGTGAATCCTTACTGTCCTCTTCCCTTCAGCCCGTGCCTTTGAGACTACAGCCAGATTCCCCTTTCATTGCATTTCATTCTCCTCACTGTCTCGGTGCTGCCACAGACATCACCTGTCTCTGCATTTCCTTCTGTGATAGTGCTTGTGAAACCCATCCCCCTTCCTGCCCCACCTTCCAGCTGCAATGTTGGAAGATCACCACATTGGGCATTGCCATTAGTGCTCCAGCTCATTCATATTTCTTCACCAAACAGAAACACAACTCATCAACAAGAGTAAGTGGCAGGCAAATGAGATACATCAGACATCTAAAAGCAGTTTGTTGTTCAAAAGTGGAACTAACTTTAATTTGTATGCAAACAATAGAATCAGGAAGAATAATACATATATAGCATGCAACTCATTTCACTGAACACATTTGTGCAAATAAATAATCTCTCTGCAGTTCAACCAATTCCAACAGCATAACATTAGAGACAGAACATTTGGAAATGATACAGAAATTTCAGATACTAATGATTTAAAGAGGAGTACAGATGAAGATCGGGGAAACTGAACATGGTGTATACACAAAAATCCATTTCGCAATTGGAATGCCTCATTCAGGCAATTACATCTCTCTCCCTCAGTCTCAAATGGTCTTCTTCCCATTCGATTTTCTTTTACTCTCTGGGCCACCCCCAATAAGCAGTTCCCTTCCCTCCCCAGTTTAGCCTCATGCCTTCCTTTACACTGGTATGGAATGGTATCTTTCTAGTACGTTTGATTTTCGATGAACACACCGCGCTGGTTTGTGACCAGGTCGGCCAGTTGAACCTCACAGAATATGAGTTGCCCGATTGTTCCATATTAACAGCCCAAATCAGGGAGCCCTGGCTGACAGATAAGTGTGAGCATGAGAGATGCTGACACCCTGGCAACTATCTCTGAATGAGGCAGTGCTAAAGTTGAAGACAGTTCATTTGTAAATAAAAGTTGAATTGGAGATCGACACTGGCCTCCGTGTATTTAAAATACATCTCCAGCACTAGGTTTGAATATTATTGTTATCCTTTTGTTCTCAAACATCTCTGTGTGCAGTGATCAGCAGGGTTATAACATGGAGATGTGGGAACAGGTTTGTTTAGATTCCCTACAGTGTGGATACAGGCCCTTTGGCCCAACAAGTGCACACCAAACCTTGGAGCATCCCACCCAGACCCACGCCCCTGAACACTACGGGCAATTTAGCATGGCCAATCCACCTAGCGTGCACATCTTTGGACTGTGGGAGGAGGCCGGAGCACCTGGTGGAAACCCATGCAGACACAGGGACAAGGTGCAAATTCCACACAGACAGTTGCCTGAGGCTGGAATTGAATCTGGGTCCCCAGTGCTGTGAGGCTGCAGTGCTAACCGCTGAGCCACCGTGCCGCCCCATATCGTGTTGCTTTTGCACAAACTTTGATGAAGAGGAAAATGCCACTGATAATGGGAACTGCAGATGCTGGAGAATCCAACATAACAAAGTGTGGAGCTGGATGAACACAGCAGGCCAAGCAGCATCTCAGGAGCACAAAAGCTGACATTTTGGGCCTAGACCCTTCATCAGAGAGGGGGATGGGAGAGGGAACTGGAATAAATAGGGAGGGGGGGGATGCGGACCGAAGATGGAGAGAAAACAAGATAGGTAGGGAGGAGAGTACAGGTGAGGAGGTAGGGAGGGCATAGGTCAGTCCAGGGAAGACAGGCAGGTCAAGGAGGCAGGATGAGGCGTGGCTTGAGGTGGGAGGAAGGGATGGGTGAGAGGAACAACATGTTAGGGAGGCGGAGACAGGCTGGGCTGGTTTTGGGATGCAGTCGGGGGAAGGGAACAGCTGGGCTGGTTTTGTGATGCAGTCGGGGGAGGGGAAGAACTGGGCTGGTTTTGGGATGCAGTTGGGGAAGGGGAGATTTTGAAGCTGGTGAAGTCCACATGGATACCATTGGGTTGCAGGGTCCCCAAGCGGATTATCAGTTGCTGTTCTTGCAACCTTCGGGTGGCATTATTGTGGCACTGCAGGAGGCCCATGATGGACATGTCGTCTAAGGAATGGGAGTGGGAGTTAAAATGGTTCGCGACTGGGAAGTGCAGTTGTTTGTTGCGAACCGAGTGGAGGTGTTCTGCAAAGCGGTCCCCAAGCCTCTGCTTGGTTTCCTCAATGTAGATCGGGTCAGGAGTGAGGGGGCAGGTCACTGTGAGGGGGTCAGGACTGCAGGGGCAAGTCACTGTGAGCGGGTAAGGACGGAGAGGGCAAGTCCTTGTGATTGGGACAGGACTGAAGGGGCGAGTCGCTGTGAGTGGGTCAGGTCTGCAGAGAGAAGTCGCTGTGAGCAGGTCAGGACTGCAGGGGCAAGTCGCTGTGAGCGGGTCAGGATGGAGGGGGCAATTCGCTGTGAGCATTTCACTCAGTCACTGCGTCCCATTTCACTCAGTCACTGCATCCCATTTCACTCAGTCACTGCATCCCATTTCACTCAGTCACTGCATCCCATTTCACTCAGTCACTGCATCCCATTTCACTCAGTCACTGCATCCATGCTGCATGGCCCATGCTATGTATAAATGTGGCATAAAATCCTTACTTGTATGTTCATTTCTTCTTGTAATAACATGTGGCATCAGTAGCATCCTTAATCACTTGCATTTCATCGGAAAGCCTGGTACAAACACCAGATAACATGACAGTCCGAACAGAACGCTTTTTCCAATGCTTTCAACATATAGTCATGTGTGTCTCAGTGAATAAAAATCCTCCTCATTTTACCGCAATTAAATAAAGGGAGTATGTCTGAAAGTCGTCTCATCCGAAGGAAAACAGATTTGCTCCAGGAAAGCTGCTAAAATATATCAAGAAAAATATATATGAAATGATTCTAGAAATTTCTGCAACACAAAGATCAAAGGAAACAATAGTTTGATGAACACACTGTTAAGTGTTGCACTTACAAATCACATTTTGGAAAACGAACCACACTGATTTTCTACTTTATAAAAAAAAATTGTTCCAAGTCTTCATTATGCAGCACTGCAGTGAACTGAAAAGGTGTAGACTTTTCACCTGCATAGAAAGTATGTGCCGAAGTTAAAACAAACAAAAAAAGCCACTTCTGTCCTAAAAAGACAATATTATATTTCAAAAAGGCAGCAAAGTTGGAGAATGCAGCATCATGCTTCCTGCAGAGATCAAGTTTTTTCTGTGTCGTAAAAAACAAAAGAACTGTGGGCACTGTAAATCAGCAACAAAAGCAGAACTTGCTGGAAAAACTCAGCAGGTCTGGCAGCATCAGTGAAGAGTGAGATCTGAGGAAGGGTCACAGGACGCGAAACATTAACTCTGACATTGTCTACGTCATAGTGAGTTACGTCTATTGCTTCAGCAAAATCCAACCAACTCTGAATGAAAATCAATGCTTCAGAAATATCCAAAACATCCGCTGTCCCCGTTGTGGCTTCCTCTACATTGGGGAAACGATGCAGAGGCTTGGGGACCGCTTTTCAGAACACCTACGCTCAGTTTGCAAGAAACAACTGCACCTCCCAGTCACTAACCATTTCAACTCCCCCTCCCATTCCCGAGAGGACATGTCCAACCTGGGCCTCCTGCAGTGCCATAATGACGCCACCCCAAGGTTGCAGGAACAGCAAATCATATTCTGCTTGGGAACCCTGCAGCCCAATGCTATCAGTGTGGATTTCACAAGCTTCCAAATCTCCTTTCCTGCCACTGCATCCCAAAACCAGCCCAGCTCGTCCCCGCCTCCCTAACCTATTCTTCCTCTCACCCATCGCCCCTCCCACCTCATACCGCACCCCTATTTCCCCTCATCCCGCTCCCTTGACCTGTCCGGCCTCCCCAGACTGACCTATCCCCTCCCTGCCTCCCTACCCATACTCTCCTCTCCACCTATCTTCTCCTCCATCCATCTTTCATCCGCCTCCCCCTCTCTCCCTATTTATTTCAGAACCCGCACCCCCTCCCCATTTTCTGAAGAAGATTCTCGGCCCGAAACGTCAGCTTTTGTGCTCCTCAGATGCTGCTTGGCCTGCTGTCTTCATCCAGCTCCACACGTTGTTATCTCGCATTCTCCAGCATCTGCAGTTCCCATTATCTCTCCAAAACAAAGACTGCTGTCTTTCAAAACCCAATCTCAGATTTTGAAGATAGTCCTGACACTGAAAAAAATACCAAATATGTATAAAGAGGAAAATTGGAGGTGAAAACATTCAAAAAATTTTCATTGGCACAACAAATGTTCCAACTGTAAAAGCAGGTTAAGCACCTGTATATAAGGAAACTGTACTCAAACTTTAAACACACTTACAGCCAACAAATGTGAGAAATATCCATTTCTTGCTGGATTACCAATTTTGCTGTTGGGAAAATAGGCCTAGGCTTAGCAATGTACATTCAAACAAGATAGCACCCTCTCAGAACTCAACACTCACAGTTGTAGAGTTCTGTTTTCACAGGTTGGAGTATAATAGCATCAAGCACAATACACCAAATCTTCTTTGGTGCCTTTTCCTTCCATAAAACTGCTTTTAGTGGATGTGCACAGAATTCATTTTATGCACATTGAACAGTTGCTAAGTTCAAGACGCCAGTTCCAGCACTTGGACTTGCATCTGCTTCATCATCAAAACAGAACAAAATAAAGACCCACTCCTTGTAAGTCACGTTTTCCATTTTTAGTGACAAGGTGAAGTGCGAGAACTGCTCACTTGATGTTAAAATCTCTTAAGTATGTACCTATATATTTCAATTCTGTGAAATATGTGGAATGAGTTCGAGAGAAGGATTAATTTTGTTGCGCTGGGAGAGAGCTGGGACAGATAAAATAGGTTGAATGGCCTCCTCCCATGCTAAAAATGTCCATAACTGTTCTTGGCCCTGCTAAATTCAAGTGGCCATCCTTTCATTGTGACTGTGAGACGCAGCATGTTACGATAGATGGCATAATGAAGAAATCCTTTGTTATTAATGAACTTTTCAGCACTCGGCATTCTTCCGAAGTCAAATGTTCGATATGTACCTGTTGCGCTGACTTGGTTCCAAACAGTTATAATGTGGAGGTGCTGGTGTTGGACTAGGATAGACAAAGTCAGAAGTCACATGACATCAGGTTATCATCTGACAGGTTTATTTGAAATCACACAAGCTTTGGGAGTGCAGTCCCTTCATCAGGTGCGGTCAGGGAGGAAAACACACAGTCACACAATTCATAAGCAGACAGATCAAAACATCATACAACTGGTGCGAGTGGAGTGTCAGATAATAAGTCTTCATCCAGGATGTTTGTTGGTTTGCAGATATTTTGTTGAAGAAACACACAACTTGTAGTTACAGTCAGTGTGGTATCTTATAAATTCTTGCTTTTGAAATAAAGGTTAAAACTCTAAGACAGATTCTGAACACAAGCCTCGAAACTACAAGTCAGAGTCTGACCTGAGATGTCACCTTTTGTACATTCCTGTTGCGTTGCCTGATTATCATGACAACACAGCACTGACATTGACTTTATCAACGCATAATGAGAGGCATAGACAGAGTTGATAGCCAGAGACTATTTCCCAGGGCAGAAATGGCTAGCACGAGGGGTCATAGTTTTAAGCTGGTTGGTGGAAAGTATAGAGGGAATGTCAGAGGCAGGTTCTTTCCGCAGAGAGTTGTGAGAGTATGGAATGCGTTGCCAGCAGCAGGTGTGGAAGCAAGGTCATTGGGGTCATTTAAGAGACTGCTGGACATGTATATGGTCACAGAAATTTGAGGGTGCATACATGAGGATCAATGGTCGGCACAACATTGTGGGCTGAAGGGCCTGTTCTGTGCTGTACTGTTCTATGTTCTATGTTCTATGTTTACTTGCCTCTAACACTCTTGGTCAAGATAACAAAGTGTGCAGCTGGATGAACACAGCAGGCCAAGCAGCATCTGAGGAGCACAAAAGCTGACACGTTGGGCCGAGGCCTTTCATCAGAAAAGGGGGAGGGGGAGAGAGTTCTGAAATAAATAGTGAGAGAGGGGGAGGCGGATCAAAGATGCATAGAGGAGAAGATAGGTGGAGAGGAGACAGACAAGTTAAAGAGGTGGGGATGGAGCCAGCAGAGGTGAGGGAGGGGAGAGGCCAGTCCGGGGAGGACGAACAGGTCTCCGGGGCGGGAAGAGGTTAGGAGGTAGGAAATGGGGGTGGGGTTTAAGGTGGCAGGATGGGATAGGTGGGCTGGTTTTGGGATGCGGGAGGGCGAGGGGTGATTTTGAAGCTTGTGAAGTCCACATTGATACCATGGAGTGCAGGGTTCCCAAGCGCAATATGAGGTGCTGCTCCTGCAACCTTCAGGTGGCATCGTTGTGGCACTGCAGGAGGCCCAGGATGGACATGTTACCTGAGGATTGGTAGGGAGAGTCAAAACAGTTCGCGACTGGGAGGTGCAGTTCTTTAGTGCAAACTGAGCACAGGTGAAGCGGTCCCCAAACCTCTGTTTGGTTTCCCCGATGTAGAGGGGGCCACAATGGCAACAGTGGATACAGTCTACCACATTAGCAGATGTGCAGGTAAACATCTGTTTGATGAGGAAATTCTTCCTGGGGCCTGGGATGGGGGTGAGGTATCGGGACCAGTGAATTTTAAACATTGTGATGACAACATTTATGGATATGCAGGGAAAAGTGCTGGGTGGAGGGAGTGCTAGAGGGGAGTGTGGAGCGGATAAGGGGGTCACCTAAGGGTGGTGGGAAAAATGTCTTTGGTGGTGGGGTCGGATTGCAGCTGGCAGAAGGGTCGGAGGACGACGCATTGAATCCGGATGTCGGTGGGGTGGTACGTGAGGGCGAGGACGACACTGTTTTGGTAGTTATTATGGGGTGCGGGTGTGAGGGATGAGTTGTGGGAAACGCGGGTGACACGGTCGAGGGCATTTTTGACCACTGAGGAGGGGCAAGTTCCGGTCCTTTAACAACCCTCAACAGTTTCTCTTTCAATTCCTCCCACTTCCTACAGACAAAGGGGGTGGCCAGGGTAGCCAAATGGGCCCAAGCTATGCCTGCCTCTTTGTAGGTTACACGGAACGCTCCCTCTTCCGTACCTACACTGGCCCTCAACCCCACCTCTTCCTCCGTTACATTGATGACTGTACCGGCACTGCCTCGTGTTCCCACAAGGGGCTCTAACAGTTCATCCACTTCACCAACACCTTCCTCCCGAACTTGAAGTTAACCTGGACAATCTCTGATACCTCTCTCTCCTTCCTGGACCACTCTATTTCCAACCACTGAGAAACAAATATCCATTTCAACTCCACCAATTCCCACAGCTACCAAGATTACACCTCCTCCCACCATATTCCCGCAACACTTCATCCCCTATTCCCCATTCCTTTGCCTCTGCATCTGCACTCCCAGGATGAGGTATTCTATTCCCGTATATCTCAGATGTCCTCATTTTTCAAGGACCACAACTTGCCCCGCTCTGTGGTTGATAACGCCCTCGACCGTGTCTCCAGCATTTCCTGCAACAAATCCCTCTCACCCCACCCCGCAACAACAACCAAAACAAAGTCTCCCTCGTCCTAACGTACCACCCCACCAACCTCCGGATACAACGCATCATCCTTCGAAACTTTCAGATTCTCTGGGAGGCTACGGAGGTGGTGGCGGAGCCTTTGGCCTTCATCTTTGAATCCTCATTGTCTACAGGTTTAGTACCAGAAGGCTGGAGGGTTGCAAATGTTGTGCCCTTGTTCAAAGAGGGCAGGAGAGATGACGCAGGTCATTTTCAACCCAGTGAGCCTTCCGTCTGTTGCAGGAAAAGTTCTGGAAAGGATTATAAGAGAGAGGATTTATAATCATCGAGCAAGCACCAATTTGATGGGAGATAGTCAACATGTATTTGTCAAGGGCAGGTCGTGTCTCACAAGCCTCATTGAGTAATTTTGGAAGGTGACCAAGCACGTGGATGAGGGTCGGGCAGTTGACGTGGTGGACATGGACTTCAGTGAAGCCTTCGATAAGGTTCCACATGGTAGGCTATTGGAGAAAACATGGAGACATGGGATTGAGGGAGATTTAGCAGGTTGGATTAGAAACTGGCTTTGGCTAAGGAGGCAACCAGTGGTGGTTGATAGAAAATATTCAGCCTGGAGTCTGGTTACTACTGGTTTGTCTCAAGGATCTGTTTTGGGACCACTGCTGTTTGTCATTTTTATAAATGACTTGGACGGAGGCATTGGTAGATCGGTAAGTAAGTTTGCAGATGACACTCAAGTCGGTGGAGTGGTGGACAATGTGGAAGAATGTTGCAGGTGACAGGTAGACTTGGATGAACTGCAGAATTGGGCGGAAAGCTGGCAGATGGAGTTCAATGCGGATAAATGTGAGGTGATTCACTTTGGGATGAATAATAGGAAGGCAGAATATTGGGTCAATGGAAAGATTCTTGGCAGTGTTGCTGTGCAGAGGGTGTCCATCTATGTCGATCCCTGAAAATTGCCATCCAGGTTGATAGTGCTGTGAAGAAGGCTTCCGGTGTTTTAGGTTTTATTGGCAGTGGGATTGAGATCCAGAGCAACTGTCCAAACAGCTGGTGCGGTCTCATTTGGAATATTGCGTACAGGTCTGGTCGCCCCATTACAGGAAGGATGTGGAAGCATTGGAAAAGGTGCAGAGGAAATGTTGCCTGGTCCGGAGCCAAGGTCTTCTGAAGAAAGGCTGAGGGACTTGGGTGTGTACTCATTGGAGAGAAGGTGATTCAGAGGAGATTTAATAGAGACATACAAGATGATCAGTGGATGAGGCAGGGTGGACAGTGTGGGTCTTTTTCCGAGGATGATGACGTCAGCTTGTATGAGCAACAGTGAGGGATAATAGATTTGAGATAGATGTCAGAGGCAGGTTCTTTACTCCGAGAGTGGTAAGGATGTGGAACCCCCTGCCTGCCAATGCAGTTAGCTCAGCCACATTAGGGGCATTTCAATAGTCCTTGGATAAGCATATGGATGATAATGGGATCGTGTAGGGGGATGGGCTTAGATTAGTTCACTGGTCCGTCCACATCATCGCAATGAGCAAAAAAGCACACCGTTGTCTCTACTTCCCAGGAGACTAAGGCAATTCCGTGTGCCCACAAGGGCAACTTTCATTGATGTACCACAGAAAGCATCCTATCTGGATGCATATCACAGCACGGTTCCTCTCGCAAAACAATCCATAATTATTATGGCTCCTGCCTTTCTTCTTCCAGGCAGAATTGGTTCTGCTTTGTCATAACTAATTTGGGAGAAAATCCACGCTCAGTCTAAGTTAATTCTTCCAACAATTCAGATACCATGGAATACTGAGCAATGAGTTGGTATGTGAGAAAAAGAGAGAGAGAGAGAGACAAAGCCAGAGGGGTTGGGGGGGTGGGGGAGGGAGACAGAGACAGAGAGAGAGAGCGCGCGCGCGAGAGCGAGAGAGAGATGGGCGATGAGGGAGAGAGGGAGAGACAGACAGACAGAATAGGTGACACAATGTGAGTGTGTGAGCGCCTGCATCAGACAGTGAGAGAGATGTTGCTGAGGTGGAGATAGTTGAGAGTGTCGATCACCAACAATCTCTCCTGGTCCACCCAGATCGTCGCAATGGGCAAAAAAGCACACCAAATGTCTCTATTTCCCCAGCAGGCTAAGGTAATTTGGAGTGTCCGCAAGGTCAACTTTCATTCATGTACCAGAGAAAGCATCCTATCTGGATGCATGTCACAGCATGGTTTGGCAACAGCTCTTCCTCAGACCACAAGAAACTACAGAGTCATGAACACAGCATAGTCCATCATGCAAACCAGCCTTCCATTCGTTGATTCCACCTCTACTTCCCGCTGCCTCGGGAAAGAAACTGACATAATCAAAGGCCCTTCTCACCCGCCAATTACACTCTCTTCTCCCTTTTTCTGAAGGGAAGATGTAAAAAAACTTTGTATACATGCGTGAAAAGATTCAAGAACAGCTTCTTCACCGCTGTTATTGGACATCTGAATAGGACACTGAAAAGCTTAAATCTAATTTTGATCTTGCTCTCTGTGCATCTTCTCTGTAGCTGTCACTATGTTCCGTTTCACTCATGCGCCTTGTTTGATATCACCTGTCTTTCCTGCATGCAGAAGAAAACTTTTCACTGTACCTGGGCACATGTGACAATGATGACTCAAATCAAGATAATAAAATGTGAGGCTGGATGAACACAGCAGGCCAAGCAGCATCTCAGGAGCACAAAAGCTGACGTTTCGGGCCAAGACCCTTCATCAGAGATGCTGCTTGGCCTGCTGTGTTCATCCAGCCTCACATTTTATTATCTTGGATTCTCCAGCATCTGCAGTTCCCATGATCTCTGACTCAAATCAAATTGACTGTGTGCAAGAGAGAGGTGAGCATATGATTGTGCTCAAGAGTGCAAAGACAGTGCATGAAAGTGTGTGTGTGCGCACGACAGAATGTGTGTGCCAGTGACTGTGCTTGAGAGTGTGTGAAAGGGAGTTAGCACAAGAAGGGAGTGTTACAGCATGCATGAGGGAGTGAGTGTGTCTGTAAGTGTGAGTGAGCTTGACAGCAAGTGAATTTGCAAACCTAAGTGTGTGAGGGAGAGATTTGTGGTAGTCTGTGTGTACTTGAGAGTAAGAGCATTGGCAAAAGATCCTGCGACAGTGCATGCAAGTGTGCCACAGTATGTGTGCAAGACCGTGTACGACTGTGTGATAGTAGGGAGTATGAATGAGTGAGAATGTGACAGAGTGTGTTCGTGAGAGACTGTGTTCCCGACTTTTTTTTGTGTGTGTGTAGTGTGTTTGTGCATGAGGGACAGAATATGCATGTGCAACATCGTGTGACTGTGAACCTCTGAGATAAAGACCACGAGAGCAAGAGCGAGAGAGCGAGCGAGAGAGAGCGAGCGAGCGAGAGCGAGCGAGAGAGAGAGAGCGAGAGAGAGAGAGCGAGCGAGCGAGAGAGAGCGAGCGAGAGAGAGCGAGCGAGAGAGAGCGAGCGAGAGAGAGCGAGCGAGAGAGAGCGAGCGAGAGAGAGCGAGCGAGAGAGAGCGAGCGAGAGAGAGCGAGCGAGAGAGAGCGAGCGAGAGAGAGCGAGCGAGAGAGAGCGAGAGAGAGAGAGCGAGCGAGAGAGAGCGAGAGAGAGAAGAGATGAGGAATTAGAAATGATGAGTGGTCAATACCTGGAGGAAATAAAGAACAATGTGTGAGTGTTAAGAGAAGCCGCTGGATGTAATATGGAGGCTATTGTTTTATTGATTGTACTAAATGAAAAGCAAGTGTCACCTCTCAGTGTCAGTGGACAGGAGATGCGCATTAGAGAAGGAGATATAGTCAGCCTTGTGAGAGACAGCAGACAAGTGGCAAATGCATCGAAACTGACATTAAAGCTTTCTTGTCAATGTGTAAAGAGGTGAGACAAATATGACGAGTCAATATTGTACCTTTGCACTCAGTAAAATCATAGAATCATGAATCAGAGAACCCTTACAGTGTGGAAACAGGTCCGTCAGCCCAACACGTCCACGCTGCCCCTCACAGCATCCCACACAGACCCATCCACCTATAACTCACCTAACCTACACGTCACTGAACACCTTGGGAAATTTTGCATGGCCAATCCACCAACCTTGCACATCTTTTGACTGTGGGAGGAAACTCGAGCACCCAGAGAAAACCCATGCAGGCACATGGAGAATGTGCAAACTCCACACAGAAAGTCACCAAAGGGTGGAATTGAGACAGCGGTGTTAACCAGAGCCACTATGCTCTATATTATGCTCATTCAGCTGCAAGCATTTTTTCTTAAAGAAGGGAAACTTACCATCGTCACAGGACGAGAGTGGTTTCAATCTTCAATCAGCTTTGAGAACCTTATCCATATCTGCCTTCACAAGGGCAAGGTGATGGTTATGGTGTGAGACCGGTTAGTATTCAGCAGCTCGCCGTGCAAAACATGAACGGCACTTTCATTGCTTTTTCCCTAGGGGCATAACAGAAAGACATGAACATGAAAAAATCCTGAAATCTTTCTCCAATTTCAATCTCAAAGGGACCATCCATTCCTCAAAAGTCATAACCAAACTGAACATGGGCCTCCTGCAGTGCCACAAATGATGCCACCCCAAAGTTGCAGGAACAGCAACTCATATTCCGCTTGGGAACCCTGCAGCACAATGGACATGGCTGACAGCTCTGTCAACCACGAATGCAAGGAATGCTCAGTTGAGGAAGAATGCAGACATTTCGGAATCCCTCCAGCAGAAGATGATATCATGAGAACAAATGGATCTGTCTGGACAGTCCTGTTTGTAGATTTTGGGAAGTAAGACTCTATTGTTTGTCATCAAGGATATGGTTGAGTGATCATATTCAGACTGAAGAGACCAAATTTGTGAGGCTGGAGAATGGGTGCAGAACCATGCCTCTCGGAATTCCTGTGCGTGTCTATGCTTGGCTTGGGTACTACGGTTACCTTGTCGCAGTGTCCTCTGAGAGGCGTGATTCTCCACCCATAATGCAACCAACAAACAGATCCAATTGGACCCCCACACACAAACCCATACAGATCAAAACCGGAAATGACAGTACTCATGGTAACAGACTGGACAGTGTCAATTCCAGACAGAGTAGAATAACATCGTTTCATTGGAGGCTGTACCGATGATGTCACCGATCATGGTGACGAAACGTCTGAATGAGAAGAAGCCAGCTCGGCGAGCAAGTCAACAACCTCAATCAGAGAACTGGCTGTTTTGAACTACCTTGTTCAAGAGTTTCAGTTTTGATTTTGAATGTTAAATCTCGCTCCCACATAGGGATGGAGGATTACTGTTAACAGCTGCATTCTAACTAATTCATATCGAATCATTATTGTTTTGACCAGTCTTCGGGTCAGGCTCCCTCGGTGACTGAGTCTCCCAAATTGTTAAGTTCCCTCGTGAAAGACTCCCCTTCTTTACACACCCAACTAGATCCACCTCAGTTGGTACGAATTAAGCTGATTAAAAAGGATCTTTGGGTTGTGGATACCTTCCTATGTTTCAGAAGGAGTCAAGATAACTCAGGGTGACACGGTGACTCAGTCGTTAGTAACGCTACCTCACAGCACCAGGGACCTGAGTTCCATTCCAGCCTCGGATGACTGTCTGTGTGGAGTTTGCACATTCTCCCGTTGTCTGTGTGGGTTTCTGCTGGGTGCTCTGGTTTCCTCCCACAGTCCAGAGATGTGCAGGTTAGGTGGATTGGCAATGCTGAATTACCCACAGTGCCCACGGATGTGTAGGTTAGGTACATTAGCCATGGGAAATGCAGGCTGACAGGGATAGAGTAGGGGAATGGGGATGGGTCTAGGTGGAATGCTCTTTGGAGGGTTGCTGTGGGCTTGTTGAACTGAGTGGCCTGTTTCCACACTGAGGATTCCATAAAACTGGCTTCTCCTGAACTCGTGAGAGAGTGAGTTTATCAATTGCTAAATGCAAGAAGTCATAAAGCACCACAAATATGCACAAGTTAGAAAAAAGAATTTAGCTCAAAAACCATAAAAGTTAAGAGGGATACGGATACTTCAGCCTTTGGATTGTTTGTGAAGAATAGAAAGTGGGATGTTGTGGCCACTAAGTTGGGCGATCCCCGTAATGTTGATATGAATTCAGCAGTTAATTTTGAGATTCTTGTTGAATTTCTTTTGACCTTGTTTCCCTTTTGACATTGCCCAGGTTTGCAGAGCTCAGAGCAAGAGATTTTCTTTTCTTCTTAACTGCAGCATTGGGCGATGAAACGGCTGTCCCAGAGCCGTGACCTCCCCAACTCCTGAGACCACACGAGCACATTCGCCCAGGAATACACACGGACTGAGACGAAAGAACTATCGGGATAACAATACTCAGCGTGGTACTGGAAAAGGCAGCATGTACAAACAGAAAACAGCTGTAAATAGTGTCAAGAGGTGAAATCAAGTGATAAAGCTAAATTCATGGCTCTTTGCTTGCGTGCTCATTGTGTTCAGAACAAAGTCAACAAATTAATAGCACATTTCGAGGTTGATGGGCATGATTTTATAGCTATTACAAAGACATGTTTACAAGGAGATCAACACTGGAGGTAAGTGCGCAGGGCTGTACGACATTCCAAAAAGACAGGCAGGAGGGAAAGTGACTGTAAGCGAAGAAATTAGTATGAGAGCAAGAAACGATCTTGGATCGGAAGATGTAGAATCCAATTTTATTTATTTGTGAATGGGAGGAGGACATCCCTGGCTACGCAGTGTTTGTTGTCCATCCCTAATTGCCTAGGGGACAGTTCAAAGTCAATCATATTGCTGTGGGTCTGCAGTCACATATAGGCCAGATCATGTAAGGGTGGCAGTTTCCTTCCCTAAAGCACATCAGTGAACCAGCTGAGTTTTTCTGACATTTGGCAATGAATTCATGGTCATCATTATATTCTTAATTCATGACTTTCTTTTATATTGAATTCAAATTCCACCATCTGCTGTGCTGGAATTTGAACACAGGTCCCCAGAATGTTATCTCAGTCTCTGAATTAACAGTCCAGCAATAATACCTCTCGGCCATTTCCTCCCCCATCGTGGAACAAGAAAGCCTGTAGCTGATTCCCACTTGGGAAAAACAGTGAACCAGGAGCTTCTTAAATGGGCGATCGCATCTCCTTACACTTTAAGACAGCCATGGATAATCAGGACCTTGTGGGAAGGGACGAAATTGGGGGAGGGAAAATTACATCAGTGTGAGGAAGGAGCTGAGCAGTATTAATTGGGAGGAGCTTTTATTGAACAAGTCAAAATTTGATATGTGGGAGTTATTTAAAGACCTACTGTTCAGTTCAGAACTGGCCTATTCCAGGGAAGGAGGAATGACATGGATGGCAATGTAAGGACATACGGACATAAGAAATAAAACAGGAGTAGGCCATCTGTCTCTTCCAGCTCGTTCCGCTGATCTTTTTTGCGGACTCAGCTCCACTTACCCTCCCATTCACCATAACCCTCAATTCCTTTCCTGTTCAAAGATCTATCTGTTTTGGCTTTCAAAACATTCAACAAGGGAACCTCAACTGTTTCAGTGGGCAGAGAATTCCACAGATTCACAACCCTTTGGATGAAGAAGCTCATCCTCAACTCAGTTTTATATCTGTTCACACTTATTTTGAGGCTGTGCCCCCGAGTTGGGATTTCGCCCATCAGTGGAAACAATTTCCGATCCATTTGTTTCATAATTTTAAAAGTTTCTATTAGATCACCCCTCATTCTTCTAAATTCCAGGGACTGCAATCCTAGTCTACTCAATCTCTCCCCGTACAGCAACATTTTTAATTCTGGAATCAACCTCGTGAACCTCCTTTGCACCCCCTCCAGTGCAAGTACATCCTTTCTCAAGTGAGGTGACTAAAACTGCACAAACTACTCCACACCAAGCCTCACCAGCACCCTATACAACTGTAGCATACCCTCCCGATTTTTAAACTGCATCAGTCTCGCAATGAAGGACACTATTCCATTTGCTGTCTCAATTACCAGCCGCATCTGCAAACTACCTGATTCAGACACAAGGCTGCCCAGCTCACTCTGCGGAGCAGCATGCTGCAATTTTTCACCATTTAATCAAGACTCCATTTTTCCATAATTGCTACCAAAATGGATACCCTCACATCTACCATCATTGGACTCCATCTGCTAGGCCCTTGTCCATTCACTTAAACTTTCTGCATCCTTCCGCAGATTTTCATTGTCCTCTTCAGACTTGACTCTCTCACTCATTTTCGTGTCATCTGTGAACATAGAAAAATACAGAACAGAACAGGTCCTTCGGCCCTCCATGTTGCGCCAACCTGTGAACTAATCTAAGTCCGTTCCCTCACACTATCCCATCATCATCTATATGCTTATCCAAGGACTGTTCAAATGCCCTGAATGTGGCTGAGTTAACTGCATTGGCAGGCAGGGCATTCCATGCCCTTACCACTCTCTGGGTAAAGAACCTGCCTCTGACATCTGTCTTCAATCCATCACCCCTCAATTTGTAGCTGAGCCCCCTCGTACAAGCCAACATCATCATCCTAGGAAAAAGACTCTCACCGTCCACCCTGACTCATCTTTCTCTGATCGTCTTGTATGTTTCTATTAAAGGCCCTCTTAGCCTTCTTCTCTCCAATGAGGACAGACTCGAGTCGCTCAGCCTTCTCTCATAAGACCTTCACTCCAGACCAGGCAACATCCTGGTAAATCTCCTCTGCTCCTTTTCCAATGCTTCCGAATTCGTCCCGCAATGGAGCGACCAGAACAGGTCGCACGAGCGTTTTGTGCAGTTGCAGCATGACATCACGGCTCTGGAACTCAATCCCTCTACCAATAAAGTCTAACACACCGTATGCCTTCTTCACAGCGCTATCAACATGGGTGGCAACTTTCAGAGATCTACGTACATGGACGCCAAGGTCCCTCTGCACATCCGCACTACCAAGAATCTTTCCATTGGCCCAGTATTGTACCTTCCTATTATTCCTCCCAAAGCGAATCACCTCACATTGAACTCCATTTGCCACCTTTCCGCCCAATTTTGCACTTTATCCAAGTCTCCCTGCAACATGCGACATTCTTCCACATTGTCCACCACTCCACCGACTTTAGTGTCATTTGCAAACTTACCAACCCATCCACCTATGCCTGCGTCCGAGTCATTTATAAAAATGACAAACAGCAGTGGGCCAAAAACAGATCCTTGAGGCACACCACGAGTAACCGGACTCCAGGCTGAATATTTTCCATCAAACACCACTGGTTGCCTTTTTACCGAAAGCCAGTTTCTAATCCAAACTGCTCAATCTCCCTCAATCACATGGCTCCGTATTTTCTCCAATAGCCTACCATGTGAACCTTCTCAAAGGCTTTACTGAAGTCCATGTGCACGACGTCAACTGGCCTTCTCTCATCCACATGCTTGGTCACCTCCTCAAAATCTCCATGACGTTTGTGAGACACGACCTGCCCTTGACAAATCCATGTTGACTATCTCCAATCAAATTGTTGCTTCCGAGATGATTATAAACCCTATCTCTTATAACCCTTTCCAAAACTTTTCCTGCAACAGACGTAAGGCTCACTGGCTGTAATTGCCTGGCTCATCTCTCCTGCCCTTCTTGAACAAGGGCACAACATTTGCAATCCTCCAGTCCTCTGGTGTTAAACCTGCAGACAATGAGTACTCAAAGATCAAAGCCAAGGGCTCCGCCACCTCCTCCCGAGCTTTCCAGAGAATTCTTGGAAAAATCCTCTCAGGCCCAGGGGATTTATCTAGCTTCACACCTTCTAGAATTGATAACATCTCCTCCTTACTAACCTGAATCCTTTCAAGTCTAATAGCACGTATCTCAGTCGTCTCCTCGATGATATTCTCCTCTTCCTCAGTGAAAACAGATGAGAAATATTCATTTAGCACCTCTCCGATCTCTACCCGGTCCACACACAACTTCCCACTTCTGTCTTTGATTGGCCCTATTCCTACCCCAGTCATCCTTATATTCCTCACATACCTTGAGAAAACTTTACAGATATCCTTTATTCTACCTGCGAATGACTGCTCAGGACCCCTCCGTGCTCTTCTTCACTCTCTCTTTAAATCCTTTCTTGCTCATCTGTAATTCTCCATCGCATCAACTGATCCATCTCATCTCAACATCACATAAACCTCGCTCTTCTGCTGAACACGAGATACAATTTCTTTAGTAAACCACGGTTCCCCTACCTTATCACTGACCCCTGCCTGACAGGGACGTACCTATCAAGGACACGCAATATCTGTTACTTAAACCAGCTCCCCATTTCGATTGTCCCCATCCCCTGCATTTTGCTCCCCCATTCTTTGCCTCCTAAGCCTTGCCCAATTATAATTGCCTTCCCCCATCTGTAAGTCTTGCCCTGTGGCATGTTCCTCTCCCACTCCATCGCTAAACTAAACGTAACCGAATTATGGTCACTCTCTCCAAAGTGCTCATCTACCACTAAATCAAACACCTGGCCTGGTTCACTGTCAAGTACCAGATCCAGTGTGGCCTCCCCTCTTGTCGGCCCTTCGACGTACCGTGTCGGGAAACGCTCCTGCGTGCATTGGACGAAAACTCATCCATCCGACGTACGAGAGTTACAGCATTTCCAGTCAACGTTTAGGAAGTTAAAGTCTCCCACAATGACCACCCTGTTCCTTTCACTCCTGCCCAGAATCGTTTTGCCAATCCTCTCCTTCAGATCCCTGGAACTTTGCAGAGGCCTATTAAAAAACTCCCAGCAGCGTGGCCTCTCCTCTCCTGTTTCTGACATCAGCTCATACCACCTCAGTAGACCAGTCCTCCTCAAAAGCTTTTTCAGCCTCCGTTATACTGTCCTCGACAAACAAAGCCACACCTCCCCCTTTTTTCCCCACCTTACCCGATCTTACTCAAAGATCTGAACCCTGGAACCTGCAACATCCATGTCTCCGTAATGGCCACAACATCGAAGCCCCAGGTACCTATCCATGCTGCAAGCTCACCTCGCTTATTCCGGATACTCCTGGCAGTGAAGTAGACGCACTTCAATTCAGCTTGCTGTTTGCCAGCACACTCCTGTGACACTGAGATCCTGTCCATGTCTCCCCTATTCTCTTTCTCCTGTGTACTGAAACTACACCACAGTTTCCCATCCCCTTGCTAAGCTAGTTTAAACCCACCCGAACAGCACTAGCAAATTTCCCGCACAGGATATTAGTGCCCCTCTGGTTCAAGTGGATACCGTCCTGTTTGTAGAGGTCCCACCTTCCCCAGAATGAGCCCCAATTGTCCATGTACCTGAAGCCCTCCCACCTGCAGCATCCCTGCAGCCACGTGTTCAGCTGAAATCTCTCCCTGTTCTTTGCCTCGCTATCACTTGGCACGGGTAACAAACCAGAGATAACCACTCCGTTTGTTTGAGCTCTCAGCTTCCAGCGGAGCTCCCTAAAATCCTGCCTGACATCCCTATCCCTCTTTCTACCTATGTCGTTGGTACCTATGTGGACCATGGCTTGGGGCTGGTCACCCTCTCCCTTCAGGACCCCAAAGACACTATCCGAGATAACACGGACCCTAGCACCTGGAGGCAACGCACCAATCGTGAGTCTCTTCGGTTCCAAACAAGCCTTCTATCTGTCCCTCTAACTATTCAGACCCCAATGACTAACACTCTCCTCCTATACCCCCTTCCCTTCGTTGCAAGAGCGACAGACTCTGTGCCAGAGACCTGCACCCCAGTCAGTATTGAGGTAATGCCTCATCGTAAGGAGGTCAGAATTGACCGAGTGGCAGATATTTCGAGGGTCAGTACTGAGGCAGTGCACAACCGTCAGAGGGTCAGTCCTTCAGGAGAACGCCATTATCAGAAGGTCAACACGAATGGAGAGTCACATCGTCAATGGTTCAATCCTGAGGAACACTTCATTATCATAGGGTCAGTCCTGAGGCAGTGCTTCATTGTCAGAGGGTCAGTATTAAGGTTTAGAATTGAGGGAGTGCTATCTGATTATGTCACTCTGACAATGAGGCACTGCCTCAGGAATGAGCCTCTGACAATGAGGCACTTTCTCACTTCTGAATCTCTGACAAGGAAGCATTCCCTCAGTGCAAACCCTGTGTATGGACCCGATGTCAATGAGGCACTCGCTGAGTACTGACCCTCTGACAAAGTTCCAATAGCTGACTACTGACCTTCTAATCATGTGCCCCCTACCCCATTTCTAAATCTGTTACATTGAGGGCACTGCCTCAGAACTGACACACTGGCTATAAGGCAGTCCGTAAAGACTGACCCGCTGATCATGAGGCTGTCCCTCAGTTAATGACCCTCTAAATATGAGGCACTCCCGTAATTCTGACCGTCAGGAGCTACCTCAATGTTGACTCACTGATATAGAGGCACTGCCTCAGAATTGACATGCTGACGATGGGGCACTTGCTCAAGACAGACCCTCTGATAGAGCTGCAGGTTTGATATTAGAGCAGTGATGCACCACGAGCAGGTCAGTATTAAGGGAGTGCCACACAGTCAGTGGACCAATATTAGGGGAGTGCCACACTGTCAGAGGATCACTCTTAATGGAGTGCTGCACTTGTGGTGAGTGAGTACTGAGGCAGTGCAGCACTGCAAAGGGTCAGTAATGAGAGAAAGCTCCATTTTCAGAGGGTTAGCACAGAGGAAGTGCTTAATCAGAGAGTTATTTCAGAGAGAGTGCTGTATTGTCAGAGTTTCGCACTGAGGGAGTATCACACAATCAGAGGTCCAATATTAAGGAAACAGTGCACTGTTGGAGGGTTGATATAAAGGGAGGGCTGCACTGTCAGAGGGTTAATGATGTGGGAGTGCTGAAATATCACAGAATCAGTCCTGAGAAGTGCTGCACATTCAGAGAGTTAGTGCTGAGGGAGTGGTCTAATGTGAAAAGATTGATGTCAAGGGGCACTGCCGAAGGATCAGTCGTGCAATACTGTCAGAAAAACAATATTGAGGGAGTTCTGCTGTGTCAGTGGGTCAATATTACAGGATTGCTACACGATCCACGTATCAATGTCAGACAGTCAGTCCTGAGGGAGTGCTGCACTGTTGGAGGGCCAATATTGAGTGTGTGCGACACTCAAGAGGA